>NC_057798.1:232722317-232767251 GCF_018294505.1 Triticum aestivum
GAGAGAGAGAGAGAGCTCAGCATGGGGTGCAATGGCGGGTGTGTGAGGTAAATACATTTGGTAACAGAGTGGAAAAAGGGGTTGTGTAGTTGAGAGACTTAGAGATCGAAACATGGAGAGAAATAATGAATGTGTGTTGGAAACCGATAGCTCCCTAAGGTGGTTAGGAGAGGAAGATTGAACAATACAGGAAGTATGTAGCGTGTGTGCGGGGGGGGGGCTAAAAACAACATTTGAATGTACATAGTACGAGACTTAATATCGATGTTTCAATTCAGTGTACATTGTAAAATTTGAACCGAGGACCATGCATACGGGTAATTATTTCGAATTCGTGCCATACTAAGTTTCGAAAAGTTGACATTGACTCAAGTTGTTGTGCTTTTTTGTAGGTCATATGTTTGAATCCATCAAAAGTTTTCTCACTACCATGGTGTTCATCATATGCATTTGAATTTGTATTAAAAAAGTAGCATGGATACAGTGAAATGCGAAATCCACGTTAGAATTGGAGATCCCTACGTGACACACACTCTAATTCAAATAACTAATTATGTGACACACACTCTAATCCACATTAGCGTGGATACCATGTTGATTTTTTTTCAAATAACTCCTCATTAATTAATTTATAATACTCCCTCTGTTCACTCTTATAAGACCTTGAAGAAATTTCAGACAATGTGCAAAACAATTCATTTTAAGTTGTCTGAAATGACTTACAAAAGTGAATGGAGGGAGTATCTCGTTTCGAATGACTAATTATTGCAAGGAAAACACGGGCATGGTAATACATACATATTTTTTTGCAAATGAAAGAAGATTCGTTTGCATTCTCAAATGTAGGCGCACCAGGAAGACCAGAGTCGTGTCGGGGTGGACGCTGCTTCGGTGCCTTAAAGGCACATGCCTTTGGGTCACTGACATGTGGGCCAACCACCTGTTGGGCCCACATGTCATGGACACAAAGGCAGGTGCCTTAAGGGACCGAAGCATAGTCCTGTCGGGGTGGTCGCGTGTGTCGGACGGATGCGTAGCACCCAGCCACCCCCCTCCCTCCCCCACCCCCACCCCCCCAAAAAAAGGACAAAGACAAAATAAGTTCGCGCTTCCATGTTTCGGATTGAAATATCTGGCGGCCCCAATTCCAGCCCTGCAAAATCTCTCTTCTCCACCGTCCCCTTCCACGCACAGATTTCTCAAATCCCTAATTCGCCGCCAACCCAAGCAAAGTTCGAATCACCCCTCATCTCATCTCTTTTCCCACCACTGTGCCGGACGATGATGACGAAGACGACGGTCACGCTTCACCACCGCACCAGAGCTACCTCATCTACGCCCTCGTCCAACGCATCGGGTGGTCCACCGACAACGTCGACCGCCGCAACCGACGTGCCTCATAGACATCGAGTTCTACTGCATCAAGTGCGCTTCACCGACGCCGTCTCCCAGCTCACCGGAGCTACTTAACCAAGCACATCGTCGCACCTCCGCCCCCCGAGGCCATTGGGGCCTCACCAATGGTCTCGTCCACCGCATCATAGCGCTCCGCTGCCACTCAAGATCCGCATCCGTGCGCGGCCAGCCAACGCCAGCGCATCACCCTCAATGGCTCTGAAGTGACCCGCACGCTAGCTAGGCGAGCATGCCCAAACGCCGGCCAGAACTAGGTATCCACACATCACTCCCTTGTGCACTGTTCCGACGATGTTTGGATATCCTTTTGCTGCTCTCTTAGCTTACATGCCTATGCAACTCTGACTTTAACTCTTATTTCTTCTAGAGATATCATCTGAAACAAGCAAATCCATTTTTTAGCGAAGCATGACGGCGCTACGGGATCTGGTACACATCCTGCACACCCATATAACCTTGTAAGTATCTGTCCTCCGGTACAACATCAAGGTCGATTCCTCTTATTTGATCAACCATTCGCCGTGTCAAAAATGCAGAGGGGGATGCAAGGAGCACAAGGCCTGCACATCCAAGCAAGTGGTAACATGGACTTGTACATGGAACATCCCAAGCGCAAGCAGAGCTGCAGTGAGCCTGTACAACGAGCTAGCGTAAGTCCCTGCATTTCATTTAATTTGTACTGGCATTCGTGTATGATTTATGTGTAGTGGCGGATCCACGAATTCAAGTTACCAGGGGCGAACATTTAACTTAAAAAATACGAAGGCACTTGCACTCCGGAAATCAACATAACTTGAGAAATGTGAAGCTACATGCACTTTGAAAATCAGCTAATGATCCAAAGTAGTTCAGATTATAAACACTAAATGATGCAAGCACCAAAAAACACAAAATGCAACATGGTGTACAAGGACTACAAACATGGTCTGTACCTGCTCGAATTATTCGTTCTCTGGCTCAAAATATCGAAGTGTAATTGCACCTATAACCAGTGCGCAAACTGCATATCAATATATCTATCCTGCACAAGTATGCCAATAGTTTCAAACAACAGATTAGAAAAGTATTTATGCTATGTTGTCATGATACGGGGACTTTCTGGAAGATGACCTCGATGTTTCCTCAAGCTATGAAAATGCACTATAATTTGCTTATCATCAATGCCTGCAAATCTCTGTCTCTCTCAACATAGCAGATCATCATTAGACACTAAATCCTTGAATGAGCTTGCAAAATGCTTGCATTAGATCCCTCATTAGACACTATATGTTCATCACCAGGAGCATGTAAAATGTTTGCATCAAATCCTTCATTAACAGTCTATTCATTAGACACTTCAGGCTCAAGAACAACATGAGCTTGTATGTTTGCATCGGAAACTTGATTAGATACATCAGATTCAGTCAGTTTAGTATTGATTGGGGGAATTATAAAATAAGTAGAAATTGGTTTCATTTTCTCATAGATTCCCTACATATAAGCAGTTTTACAACACCGTCAGGTTTAACTATTGGCCAGAACTTGAAGAGTTGAATTAGATATAATCAGGGATGTGATGTACCTGCTCGTTGCGCATGCTACTCTTGCAAGTTGCGACTGTTTGTTTGTGCAAGCTCGATGCCATGCTTGTGCTGCCGCCGCTACCTCCTACACAGGCTACACCCAGGGTTGGATCTTCATCTTCTTGTCCTTTTGTTCGCTTGAAGCCCGGCGACTGCCCTCCAACGAGGGCACAAGGAAGTGCTGTGCCGGTCTGTCCAGCGGCGGCTAGATTAGGAGCAAACCAGACTGGAGGTTGGAGCGAATGAATCGGGATTTTTTCCGCTGTCGATTGATATGGGAGGCACCCGTTGGGGCCGCGAGCCTGTTATAGGGCCTGCCTTGCACTTATGTTATTGGCCCATCCAAATTGAAACATTTTCTTTATTTTTTACATTGCCTGCTCGTGCGTTGGGATGAACAAAACTAGCCTGGGCCAACCTAGATGACTCAAACTAGGTGCACACTTTCCAGCCACCTGAGGCGGCTGCCCATACCAGCCTCTATGGTGGCGTCACCCCTTTTTGCGTGTATGATTGGGTAGTGAAAAATATTCCAGTGGCGCTTTTGATTTACCCATAGAATGGTTGAATTGCTTATTTCTATGAACTGAGTTCGCCAATAATGTGAAGGATGCCAGTCTTTTCATCCTATTGTAGATTGCTTAGATCTCGACATGCCAAAAGTAATCGCATGAAATATACACTAAAAGCCAGTGTGATGTGTGTGGCTACAACTAGTCTGACTACACGTCCTCATGTAACATATCAAGGACACACCATCTTACCAGATTAACCATTCGACTTACCAATGTAGTGTGGGAAGAAAGCAGTATTGGGACTGCGTATCCAAGCAATTGATTCCATGGACTCCTTCATACAACCTTGTAAGCGAAAAAGAAGTTGCAGTGTGCCTGTACAAAGAACTAGCATACGTTCAGTTACCTGCTTCTCGGAATTTTAGTTAGCCACTTATTGCAAAATTGTTCAATTACGTTGCTTGGCTTAATTTAGTCTGCTACTGATTACATAATGCCACAACCTGTTAATCCTATTGTAGACTGCGCCTATCTATGTGTTTGATACTTACTGTTAAGAATTACCTGTTTGCCTTAACTTAAATATCTACTTGTTTGTTTAACTGCTTTGCTGCTGCAACAATAGGTTACAATGATGTTAATAACTACTTTTCAGCATCCAATTGAAACTCTTTAATTCCTTGTTTGTTTAACTAGTTTGCTGTTATAACTCCCAGTTGAGATATTTTGCTAACTTCAACTTTTCTAAATCCAATTGGAACTTCAATGGCAAAACAGGTTAGCCCAAGATCAAAGAGTAAAGTCCCCATGGACGTTGCATCATCCCACAACAGTGGCACCGGCCGAATCGTGCATTATGAATTGCCAACTGCTGATGCTCTAGAGGCTAAACTAGTGGTAGAAAGAGATTCTGCTTCTGCCCTTAGAGATGAAGTTGACATGTTGAGGAAGCAAACAACACAATCACAAGCAGTACTCAAGACAACCATTAAATATTTGGTGGATTTCAAAACGAAGCAAGCTGAGACTGGCCACATTGTTAAGGTCCTGAAGGAAAAAAGGAAATTAAATTCTCACTTGGTAAATAATAGGTGAAATGTTCTTTCCATCATTGAATAACCTTTGTGTTGTTTGTTCATGTAATCAGTCAAACCATTTGTTTTAGAGATCATGTAATAATTGTTTTTTGTTTTTTGTTTTTTGGTTTGTAATTTTATTTGAGCATAAGTTTGTATTAATTGATAAGACTCGGAGACATTTCATTTGGATTGCCGTGGCAGACCTACAAATATCCCAATCGGGCTGAATGTGCATTCATCACTAATAGAAGTATAGATGGACCATAAGTGGCACGCATCGGAAAGGGCCAAGATGCTGGATAAAAAAGGATGCTGTTGTAGCAAAAAAAGTACAGCGGCCTGGCTTATGTATGTTAGTTGATATTATTGATCCATATACTCTATAAGTGTTTATATGTCTGTTAGTTCTGTACATTCTTGGTTGATTGACTCGGTATTTGAATCTTGATACATCGCTTGTGTACATATCTAAATGGGAGTACATATTATGCTGCATGTGACATTTGAGTTGGACATGAAGTGTTCCAAATATTCGAATTCACCTTAAACTGGATTCTAGCTTCTGAATTTGAGTATCGACATTTGTAAACCATATTCATATATGACAGTGGAATATATCTTTGTCGTCCTTTTGAAGATATATAAAAACACATAGAATGATTTATAAAGATTCATATAGGAATACAAAATGGATTCGAATTTAGTTGCCAGGGTAAACATGGATGCTTATTGTCCCAAAATTCGAAAGAAGCGGAAAAATGTCCACTCCCACGTCGGCTGCCCGAAGCCAAGTGTTTGGGAGATGGAAATTACTGTCTACCCATTACACGGACAACCCATCGGCCCGATTTCCACTGCTCTAAATAGGGGTAGGTTAGTAACTTCAATTAGACGTGACACGACCGCCTCTGAGCCCATTCTGACACGGTGGGCATCAAACATGGGCGGCAACACACATTTGATTCAAGCTCGTCCGAAAGACCTCAGTTTCTCCCTCCATTCCCCTATCATACACGGTGGGCGGGAAAACAAACTCGACTCGGCCAAAATCGATGTAGGCAAATATTTTCAATAGGGGCAGGTTTGTAACTTCACTCAGACGTGACACAACTACCCTACCTGTCAGTCCCGTTCATACACCGTGGCCACCAACCATGGGCGCCAACCACCCTCTCCTCGCCCGAAATCGCTCTGGGCAAATATTGGTGAGATGCGAGATTACCGTCCTATCCCCAACCGATGAGACATCCAAATTTTAAACGGGGGCTAAGTTCGCAACTTTCCCATATTTCAGACAGGTGCGTCCCAAAAACATGGTTTCCCGTACCTCTCCCTCCATTTTCCCATTCATACACCGTCCGCGTTAGAACACCCCATCCCCACACCAGCCTCCGTCCGCCACTCCATCCATCGCCGCCATCCTCCACCACATCCATCACCATTGTCCTCCACCATGCCGGAGCGCCTACCAAGACCGCGTCGTCCACTTCTAGAGATGGACGTTTCTCATCCACGGCGACGGACCAATAGCCTTGCATCGTGTCCTCTCGCTTCATCAACGCTGTTGTCCTCTTTGCCGGGGACGCTCACACGACCTTCTCTTCCACCGCAACGGGAATTAACCCCCGATGCACCCGTCTACTATCGCAGATCTTCTTCAACGCCACCGACAGCCATCGCACCCCCGATGCCTACACGGCGCCGCAAGAAAGGTGGTACTTCATATCTCCTCAACTTTTTGGTCTCAACCAAAAAATAGATCTTAACTTGGTTACTCTACTTTCTTTTCAGCTCTTAGAATTTAGTTCTTAGTTCGAAGCAAACAATGGGTGCTAAATATCATTTCTCTAGTTTGCAGCTTCAAATCTGCCATGGCACAACCATAATACGGTTTAATTGATCATGCTTAGGGTTTAATTGATCATGTTGGTTTCGTGGTGGTTTCTTTAATAGAAATCGGAGGGGAAACCCTCTTTTGCTAAAAACATATGCTTAGAGTTTCCCCCTTTTATGATCACTATAGGATAAGAATACGTGCTTCGTGTCATAATAACACTGCTCCATCCATCAAGCTAAACAAGCTTAGTTGTTCAAATACGAATATGATATTATTAAAACAGAGTTGTTTAATTGGTCAGCTAAATGTTCCTAAATTAGTTTCGAAAATGCATGTTCGCTGCTCGGGTGTGTATCTCTACAGGGTGCCCACGGTGGGCCGGCCCACCCTGGGATTTTGTGTCATCCCAGGCCCTGATTCCCCTCTGTTCTGCTGTGCGCTTCCGATCTCTACTCACCCCCAGCCGCCTGCCTTGCCAGCAACTTGCCATCCCCGGACGGCATGACTCTAGGAGGAGACGCCAGACTAATAGGAGGACAGGAGCCGCTCGCCCAACAGTGTCACCGCTGCCCGGGCGCGCCGCCGTGCCTACCTTCCTAGTCCGTTCAGGGCTCAGGCGTGCAACACCCACCAAGCCAACCCGATTTATCCCGAGATACGTCCTCAACACTCAGCAGCCACTCCTCATCACCCATTTTCTAATTGATTCATTACTCATTAGGCAGGACTGTCATTAGGGTTTGTTGTGTGCTCAGTGCTACCTATACTTAATGGTTCAGATGTATTTCAGTAATCTTTAGTACCTCTAAAGTTCACAGGGTTTTCAAAATTCCAGCCCTTGGAACAGACACTAGTCATTTTGGATTGTTGGTCGTAGTGACATTGACCCAGATTACTACTACAAGCCAGGTTTGTTGACAATTTTACTTGTCTTTCTTACTCAGTCGATATAATATCCAATTATTCACGTCGATTAGATGCAAACAATAAGTGCTAGACAAACTTCTTCATTCCGATTTTGGACGGTCTCTTACTGCAGTTACAATTCTGCATACTTGTCCTAGTAAGCTCACAAGTAAATGATTGATTCACTACATCTATGCTTGCCTTGTCATATTTGTTGTCAATATTCTTTTAGGGTGGACCACCCTGTTTCTAGATACTGAAACCGTAGACATGAGTGAATAGTATTTCTCTATGTGATCTCTTCCATCATGTGTGGGCAACGAACACTGCATTGTATAGAAAGAAAGTGTCATTTCTAGCTTTTACATAGGTTTCGATCTTTTACATGGAATACAATCTGCCTACTTGCTTTGTGTCGCACTACCAACACTCCACCCTTGAAGCTAAACATTATGCCACTCATAATTGCTTAGTTTATTTGTTCAAATATGAATTTCATATGATTCTAATGTTCCTACTTCAGTTTTGAAATGTGTGCCTGCCTGTTATAGAGACATAAGGGGTTTGTATTTCTGTGTGTGGTCTGGTCAGCACGGATGGGGGGGGGGTGAACTTTGCATATGCAGGGGTTTATAGGGAGACACTCTTCGAGTTGAATCCGCAATGCATTCCATAGATAATATGACTACTTTTTATGTTTTCATGAATCTCAGATTCTGAACAGCATCATAATGATTATGAGCTTGCGCGCATGAAAAGAATAAAGCAGAACAATGCCATGGCTATCAAACTTGGCATTAAGGGACTGAAATCAAGTCTGGATGCAATGCAATGCAAACGCTCTCCACCTACAGATTCATGCTCGGAATATGATCCTAAGAGTGATTCTGAGCTAGAGGGAGACCTAAGTCAATGTAGCTCCCTAGTGGAGGAGTCAGAGGAAGATGCCCTATCTTATTCACCCATCAAGGTACTTGCTCTAACTTTCCAAGGTTACATTGCTCGCACATATCTTGCAACTGATGCTTTGCATTGCTTCTACTTTGTTGAACTGCCATTAGCTTAGTTTACACATCGTGTATGTGAATACACCCTGCCTATCCATTTTCAGTACATATTCCATCTATCATCATACCATATTTATCCATTCAAATGCCGTTCTTGTGTATCAGACATTCAAAAGGAAGAGGATGATTGCTGATCGTGGAGGAGCACAAGCAAAGTATTTGGAAAAGGTAGTGGCACCTGATAAATCAAATATCCCATTAGGTGTAGTTGCAATATCACCTGACCCACAAAACACCCCAACTCTAGAAGACTCTAGCCCTACTACACTGGTCATTTCTGATCCCCCAACTCAGCAGACCCCAACTGCAGCAAATAATATGACTATGCCAGTTGACATAGCACCAGCTGTACGACGCAAAACCCCCATTCCAACAAAGAGTACACCAAATCCAATTGCCAAATCCTTTTTCTAACCAGAGAGAGCCCCAATTGCAGCAAATAGGACCCCTGTTCCATTTCTTCCCAGTTTAGAAGACGAAGCTTATGTTGTTGTCAGGAACTTTGTGCGTATCTTTCCTTCATGGAAAGATTATACCACAGACACAAAACAATTTCTAGTCTTCCTCCACAACTTAAGCGTAAGTAATGTACTAATGTCATTCATGGTCATTACTGCATATGTTTCTGCTGACAGAAGACACAACATTTCATTCTTTTAAATAGGCGAGGAGCAAACTGGATTGTGATGACGAGCAAGGGTTGGTTGTGCTTTCCAAGCACTCGTTGATGAAGTATCGTTCCTACCTGAGGCAAGCGCACTTCGATGGAAAGCCTCTGAACAAAATTTTTGTAAAGTCTCTGGTGCTACATTTATCCGGAGGTGACTGGAACAATCTTGTTACACATTGGTCTCGGCTATAGCATAAGGTACTGTCTATGATATCACATCACAATTTGAACTACATTTCTGCATTTGCCTTAATGTCTTACTTGTACGAAAATTGTTAGCAGAAGAACATTCATTCTCAAGGGACCATAGAATCTCGCAACTATACTGCACACTGCATTGCTCTTGTGAGTACCTCTTGCCCTGTATGACCATACTTACTTTCATAGTTGTTTGATTATGTAGCATCACTGCACATGTTAGCCTCGTAATCGTCCATTTGGTGGACATTATAAGATCCGTATGTACTCTTACATAAATTTAGAATCAACCCAATGCTTTTGAAGAGGTTTAGCTCTGCAGTCCTCTTGTAAGGACTGAACGTGGTCTATCACTGTACTTACATTAACAGCTACTCCATCCGTCCCATAATATAAGAACGTTTTATATAGTACACCAGTGTTCAAAACACTCTTGTATTATGGGAAGAGGTATTGGTTCATTTTGTAGCATTCTACATCTTATCTCCCTCGCCCACCATTTACTAAAAAAGATCAGATCTATATTTAATCTTACCAACAAGTAGAATACACAGACAATGCCAGTGTAGAAGTGTAGCACACTGCTCTTGTCAGTACATTTTGTCCTATAACGCTTGTACTTCCAGGGATTGATAGTTGATTATGTAGCATCAATCTGCATCTTATCTTCATTATCCTCTATCCCTTCCAGTATTATCATATCTATAATTACTCTCTACAAAATGTAGAGTATAGGCAATGCTTATGAAGAAGATTTTGTGCTGAAATTCTTGAGTTATCCTTCCCTTGACATGGAGAAGGGCATTATAAAGCCGGTGTTAACTGTTAATGTAAGTCAGTCCTTCTAAACCCTTTATCCTCAACTGATGTTTAATTTGCTCATCCCTATCGTTTACTGCTGTTTAGTTTGCTGTTTCTACCAAAATGCATGTTCGCAAGAACCGTAAGTTCTAAGTTTTACTTGTAAAACCAAATTCCTTATTCATACCATGCACATTACTTAATACTCCCTATATGTATGCTTGTTTTTGTGGATCTATAATCCAATGTGTGGTGAAGCAACCCAGTTTGCACCTTGTCATCTCCTGTTTTATCTTACTGATGTGGCTAATGATATGAACAACATGCCATGCACATTATCCAAAATAGATACAATGATTTTCTTTGCCCTTCATCTATGCTTGTTATGTTGACATGGTAATCCAGTAGTGTGGTGAAGCTCCCCGCATTATGAACAATGCCAAATTATGCTATTGATATTTTGAACTTACTCTTTATTTTCTAATTTGAAATTGGATGGAATTGACAGCATAGTTATCATCTTTGTTTATACACGTGCAAAACCTGTCATCTCTCTGCTTTGTTTCAGGGTGACATGCCTGATGGCATGCACAAGTCTGCTGAAGGCTGTGAGACAAACCCAACATATATTGCAGCAAAGAAGGCAAAACATCTTGAAGATAGTGAGACAACCCCAAAGTCTTGTCTTGATGCAGTGTTCAAGTTACTTGAGACTAATAGTCAGACAAGCTCATAGAATTCGTTGTCAGAATCAGTTCGACTTCTTCAGTCCCAAGTTCTAGCAGAAAGGCATTCTGCAACTCAACTTCGACTTGAAGTCCTATCTCTAAGAAAGATTGCGAAGAACACCAATGAGAACCTCATCGCTAAACAGCTACACCTGGAAGCTATGACCGACATGCTAGGCCGGTCTCACAACCTTGCTCAGCAGCTTGTGCAGTAGTTCCCCCGCAAGGCCAACCTTTCTTGAACTGTCTTGGAAGTGGTCTTGGTTCAGTATTATTTTGTTACGCTGCAATGGTGCCCAGTTTTTGTATCTGCTTCTTCGTTGCACTTTATGATCACTAGTGGCGAACTTCGATGCCCAGTGGATGTAATCTACCTTAAATCCGTTATTATATAGTGTAGGTTTATTCTTAGTTACTATGCCATAATTTCTTTATTGTATAGATTAGGTTTGTTCTTAATTCCTACTAGTTACTGCCATCATTCTCTATCTGAAAAAAATCAGATGTAGTCGACCGGGCCAAAACATTCGACTCTAACGGGCCTAGTTTTTAGCGGGCCACAATTGGGCCGGCCTGCGTCTTTCTTGGGCCCGAATGATTGGGGCCTTCACACATTGCTCCAGGCCCAAACTTACACCGACCTATATTGTAGTTGGGCCTTTTGTCAACCCAGCGCTTAGTTTGGCCCATGTAGCGTTGGGCCATTAACAGGCTGAATATTGTACTGGCCTGTTACGGCCGAGATGAAACCACGGGCCTTTAGCAGGCCAAAATGCATGTTGGGCCTCAATTTTCACTAGTCGTCGACGGGCCTTCAGCAGGCCGAAATGTAGACCGAGCCTTTTGGGGCCCAGTTAGCTCACAGGCCGTTACCAGGCCGAAACATATCTCAGGCCTTAGTTGGCCCACTGATATCATGGGTCTTTAAGAGGCCGAAAGCTTAGTACAGGCATCAACGGGCCAAATTACGCGATAGGCCTTTAACAGGCCCAAAGTCACGTTGGGCTTAACTGTTGCCACCTTTAGCACAGGACATTAGTGGGCTCGATGTCACGTCGGACCATATATGGCCCATGGGCAGCATAGGCCATTCCCAGGCCGAAAGTCACACCAAGCTGAAATGGGCCCATGTCTATGTTAGGCCTCTAACAGGCCGAAAGTCACTGGGCTGTAGTTGGGCCCAAATATTCGGCGAACAATTAACGGGCCAGATCTGGCTTTGGGCCGCAAATGGGCCCAAATATTGGGCGAACAATAAACGGGCCAGATCTGGCTTCGGGCCGTAAATGGGCCCAAATATTGGGCGAACAATTAACGGGCCAGATCTGGCTTCGGGCCGTAAATTGGCCTTTATTAAGCAGGCCGTTATTGGGCTGGCCCACTAGTACCCGATTAAGTACTATGGGCCTTTGACTGGGCCGACCTTTTTAACCTATGTGGGCCTCTGTTGGGCCCAACCACGTGTCAACGTATCATAGGCATGTCTCCTCCAGTGGACGGGCAACTTCTGGCCCACTAACGAGCTGACAGGTGTTCCCTTTGGCCAATCATAATTTTACACGTGGAAATTTCCCATTGTTCCAGGATGTTAACGGGTTATCGAATCCAAAATCCGACCCGATAGCTTAACATTGTTCCGTTATGGTGGATGCCACGTGTCGGTCACCCTTGACGAAAGCACTTCTGTGACGCGCGATTTATCGTCATGGAGTGGACACTTCCGTGATGATAATTTTGGTTATGTCATGGAACACTTCTACGACAGCACATGTATGTCTATCTTGATTTTGTCATAAAATCATCATGGATGTACATGCATGACAAAAAACGCGACCTACTGTGACAAACACGTATCATCACGGAAGTCTATTTTTTTGTAGTGCAACATGACAACAGGAGGAAAGGAAGAACTCTAGAAGGATCAATCTTCTCGAAGATCGAACAACTCAGGATCAACTCGCAGAGTGAGATATTGAAACATCTCGTGAACTGAGACACGAAGCATACATGCAAAGGGGTGGAGAGAAACAGATAACAAAGGTTCACTAGGTAGACAACAATTCCACACTTAAGGAGGTGGTCAACGGTTGTCAACGTAGCGAGGAATTGAGTTGCCATGATACCATAACGAGACATCTTGGAGGAGGGTGACTCATAGAATTATTACCTTAAGTGGAAAAAAGAATCACTTTTGATACATAGTTCATTGTAACCCTTCATACCAGCCTGAGGCAATTCACCAACAATCATTTGGCGGAGTGCGAAGGAATGGCATACCCAGACTAGGATGGATGATGTGGACTACCTTGTTGAAGACAACACAAGGGTGATTTTGCTTATCACTGGGAATGGATGGAACCCATGGTAGGACCACTTTGGAGATGATCCTGATCAGTAATTACTGAGAAGGGTAGTCCATAGTCAGATGACACAATGGCGGTGTAAGCTGGGAACAGAATGCAAATGCTGGAATGATCCTAGTAACTGGGGAGAAGCTCAAAAGTAGAGAGTGAGTCCATTGTTTGAAAGGTTATAGCATAACCAAAGAAAGATGGAGTGAATCCCAATTAATGCCAACGATAAACCCGGGGCTTGCGCGTGCTCTCAAGAATTTGAGCATTTCCATAGTCATCAAGGTTTTACCAATATCCGTGTCAAGGATCCTGGCAACACAACATACTACCATGATGAATAGTGATGGACGATGCAGATGCAAAGGGAGATAACACTTTCTCAGATTTCACCTTAGCGAGGCCAAAGGGACAAAATCTGGATGATCGAAGGAGAGAAATTTAGCACTCCGCTTCTAATGTTCTCCTTGATGTACTAGCATATCCCATTCATAGATATGGTTTGATATCTAGAACATCAAGTCAAAGGCCGGACTTCGAGAACACAAAAATCCATAAGGAACACTACGGAAGTAAATCCTATGAAATCCTTATGGGAAGGAGGCCAACTTTCTCAATCAAAATACTACAATAATGGGTCTTCCGGCTGGGTGTGTTGGCCACGACATCCACTTTACCGGTTACAGAGAGACTAATGTTATAGTTCTTGGGAAGCGTTCCAACCATCATATCTGCCTAAGATTCAGATCTGGTTGGTGTCAGGATATTCCAGACTCATCAAGTCTGGAAATAAAGAATAAAAGTTTGACCCACAAATCGATGAGATGACGTTGCGAGATTCTCAGGAAATGACCTACGATGGCGAGCTCCAAAACATGAGCTGGTTCTGCTACACACATGTGGACACACTGTCGCAGACAAGCATGACCATGCAGTAGTCTTATAATAAAACACTACCAAGTTCATGTGGGGAACCCTCATCGAGGATATCTAAGTCCTTACATAAGGCATGCTCTAAAGAAGGAACTTCTTCTCCTTGAACAAATCAATCAGTGGCTTGGTGTAGGATCGAAAGTATGTCCAGAGGGAGGGTGATTAGACTACTTGACCAAATAAAATCTAGCCTTTTCCCAATTTTAGTTCTTGGCAGATTTTAGCAACTTAGCACAAGTCAAGCAATCAACCTACACATGCAATTCTAAGAGTATATCACTAGAATGTAAAACAATTGCATATGAAGGTAAAGGAAGGAGTTTGAGGAATCAAACTCAATGTTGACACAGAGATTTTTTATCCGTGGTTTCGATAGGTGGTGCTATCGTACATCCACGTTGATGGAGACTTCAACCCATGAAGGGTAACGGTTGCACGAGTCCACAGAGGGCTCCACCCACAAAGGGTCCACGAAGAAGCAACCTTGTCTATCCCACCATGGCCTTCGCCCGCGAAGGACTTGCCTCACTCGGGTAGATCTTCACGAAGAAGGTGATCTCCTTGCCCTTACAAACTCCTTGGATCAACTCCACAATCTTGACGGAGGCTCCCAAGTGACACCTAGCCAATCTAGGAGACACCACTCTCCAAGAGGTAACAAATGGTGTGTTGATGATGAACTCCTTGCTCTTGTGCTTCAAATTATAGCCTCCCCAACACTCAACTCTCTCTCATAGGATTGGATTTGGTGGAAAGATGATTTGAGTGGAAAGCAACTTGGGGAAGGCTAGAGATCAAGATTTATGTGGTTGGAATGGAATATCTTGACCTCAACACAAGTGTAGGTGGTTCTCTCTTAGAAAATGTATGTTGGAAGTGTAGGCATGTTTTGATGGCTCTATCCTCGAATGAAGAGTGGGTGGAGGGGTATATATAGCCTCCACACAAAATCAAACCGTTACACACAATTTACCAAACTTGGTGGGACCGAATCATGAAACTCGGTCAGACCGATTTAGTTCATAACGTGACCATTAGGCATTTCGGTGGGACCGACATGTCAACTTAGTGGGACCGATATCATTAGGGTTAGGGCATAACGTAATATTGGTGAGACCGATTACACAAACTCGGTGAGACCGATTTTGGTAATAGACAAATAGAGAGTTGGTCAGGCAAACTCGGTGGGACCGATTCACTCATCTCGGTTGGACCGAAACGTTACGAAAGGGAAACAGAGAGTTTGCATTGCAATCTCGGTGGGACCGATCGCTCATCTTAGTTTGACCGAAACGTTACGAAGGGAAACAGAGAGTTTGCAATCCCATCTCGGTGAGACCGAAAAGACTAGGGTTTCTGGCAGTGGCTATGTCAATTGAACTCGGTGGCGCCAGATAAAAAGTTTCGGTGGGGCCGAGTTTGACTTTTGGTTTGGGACATATGTGGATGTGAGAAAGTAGTTGAGGGTTTTTGGAGCATATCACTAAGCACTTTGAGCAAGAAACTCATTAAGAAACACCTCACCCCCTCTTGATAGTATTGGCTTTTCCTATGGACTCAATGTGATATTGGATCACTAAAATGAAAAATGTAGAGTCTTGTGCTTTGAGTTTGAGCCAATCCTTTTGTCCTTAGCATTTTGAGGGGTCCACGTTTCTCATCCATGCCATGCCAAACATTGAGCTTTCCTGAAATATTTACCTTGAAATAGCATTAGTTCAATGAGCTATATGTTGTTAGGAATTACCAAAACCACCCAGGGATAGTTACACTTTCAATCTCCCCCTTTTTGGTAATTGATGACAACATATAGATCAAAGCTTCGACAAATGATAATAAGATTGAAAAACATCGTTGCTTTGAGAAATATGTGATAAGCAAGAGCTCCCCCTAAATTTGTGCACTATTTAAAATTTGCTTTGGACTGCAAATTGACAATGTGTTAGGATCATGGGTTACTCTTTCATGTCACATACATCTTGGTGGAGCGCTCAAAATGATAGAAGTTAAAAGCATGCACTCATCACCAAGCAAGTAAATGATCATATAAGGATATAAGAGATAATATCACCCAACAAGCACTAAGGGTAGCTTATGATCAAACACATGATCGAACAAGTAAACAAGTATCTCACAAGCACACAATCAAGAAATTCAACCAAAAACAAGAGAGATAAAAAGCAACACTCTCTTTCGAAGCCTATGATCTATACATTTTCTCCCCCTTTGGAAACAAGTTACCAAAAAGTTCAAAAAATGCATAATGCTAAACGACTCTCAGGCTTGGTCTTCGGGAGGTGGTGTAGAGATGGCTCCAAGGACGAAAACTTCTATTGATGTAGCTGGAGCTAGTGGAGTGGCTGCTGGAGGTGGCACTGGAGCTGTAGTAGCTGGTGCTGATACTGTAGCTCTAGTATCTGTGACTGGCATTGCAGCAGATCTTTGTCCTTTGGGCACTCTGGCAAAAGCACCTGTAGTAGACTTGCCCTTCTTCTCCTCTGCTTCCTCCTGAAGCTGCTCAACTGCAGTTTGGATCTCAGTTACCTTGACATCAAGATCATAGAATTTTTTCTCAATGATCCTCTCCAAACTCTCCTGGTCTTGAGTCAGGGTGGCCAAGCCCTTCTCAATCCTCAAAGTGGATTGGATCATGTCGGATTTCAGGTTCCGGCAGACCCTCAAGGTTCGAACACTAGGGTGCGTGCGGAGAATGCACCTCCTGCCTACCTACATCTCTTCACCTCGCAAGGATCTAAACTACACGAAGAACAACACAAGGGACACGAGGTTTATACTAGTTCGAGCCACCATTGTGGTGTAATATCCTACTCTAGTTTGTGGTGTGGTAGATTGCCTCAGGGGCTGGTGATGAACAATACAAAGGAAGAACTGCCTCTTGAGGGGAGGAGTTCTTGTGGTGGTGGTGCTTCTTGAGAAGGATTGAATCTGGATCTCGTCGGTGTGTCTCCCTCTCTAGATCGATGCCCTCCCACTATGGTGGCTAGTCCTATTTATAGAGCGAGGCATTGGTCCTCTTCCCAAATATTGAGCGGGAAGGGCGCCAACAATTGGCCATTTTGAAGGGGAACATCTAGTACACTTATCCTGGCTAAATTCGGTCCTCGCCTGCCAAAGACTCTGACGGTGACGCCGGCTTGGGCTCCACGATGACCTCCATCCTGCCGTTCTGCTGGTCTTGGTCTTGTTGCACCGAAATGGTTGCCTTTGCTTGATGCTCTTGCCTGCGCTTTCCCCGTTTGCACCAAAGAGGAAACAAGGACTCTACGCAGGCCGGTGCCCGCCTGGCGTCCGCCTGGCTTCGGTCATCATGGCTTGCGTCATGAGCACCTCGTGAGGTACCCTGCCTTGATCTCTCCGCCTCCTCGCGAGCCAGCCTGACGAGGCTGTGCCCGAGGAAGCGTCCTGTCATCCACCCCGCGAGGCTTGGCACCTCGCGAGGGTCTTGAGCATGTGTTGATGAAGATGGGCCATACTGGGCCACTCCTTGAGCCACGCCGCAGGCCGCAGGCAGGCAAGTCTAGGTACCCCCGTTCCCAGAACGCCGACAGTAGCCCCCGGGCCCAAGGCGCGCCTGGACTTGGCTTAGAAGAGAAGCGAAGGGGCAAGTGCGAGGCGCCGCGGGTCCCAACAGCCTGCGGCCTTGGGCGTCGCGTGGCGGTTGATTGGACGCGGGCATCCCTGTTTCCCCACGCCTCCTTATTTTGTGCCGGGCTAGGTGGCACATAGTCATCCCTCTTCTCACCGCTCACGCGTCCCCTGCTCTTCTTCCCCCTGAGCTCCAAACTCCTCTTCCAATCCAATCTCGAACCCTCCCCCTTCTTGTCGCCATGGTGCCAACGAAGAAGGGGAAAGGGAAGAAGCCTATGCCCTCGCCCCGCTCGCCGCCGTCGATGGCTCCTGCTGTCGATCAGTCGATCATACTCAACCTGGAAGCCTTGGACAAGGTTAGTTCCGCCCTTGCCACCACCTTCAACGAGTGTGGGAGGACGACGGTCTGGCCCGCGTCTCACTTCTCCATTGACAGAATAGTCACCGAGGTCCGGTACTTCGCCGACACCCTGTGGGCGGGACTGGTTTCCCCCTTTTCCGATTTCTTCAATGTTGTACTTTCCCACTACCAGATCCACATGATGCATTTGGGTCCCGAATCCATTGCTCTCCTTGCCGTCTTCGCTTTTGTTTGCGAGGCGATGGTGGGCATTCCTCCTTCAGTTGCCTTGCTGCCCCACTTCTTCTCTTTGCGCCTCAGCGACCCCACCCAATGTTCGGGGTGTGTGAGCTTCCTCGCCGCACCTGGAGCGGCAGCCTCGGGGATTGATTTCGGCCTTCCTCCGCCTGCGATTGGGTTCCAAGAGCGGTGGTTGTATGTGGATGTCAGAGTGCCCAGCCCCCTGCTCTCTGAGCCAACCTTGCCCGTTATCCCCAACTCGGGCTGGGGCCATGAGACGCTCATGAGCCCCCGGCTCGCCTTCGTCTGGCGTCGCTTCGGGAAATTGAGGGTGCTCGGTGCGACGGCACCCAAGGTGGTGAAGGAGTTCCTCCAGAGCCGCATTGCCCCTCTCCAGCATCATTCCTGCCGGATGTGGACCTTCGGGGGGCGTGAAGACCGCATGAGGCTCCAGAAGGAAGATCTGGCACCTGAAGTGCTGAGGAAGGTTCTCATGATCCTGACTGGGGATCCTTCCCCTGGCAGCCTCCGGCAAGGGGGTGTGTTGCTGTACCTTTGCTTAGACTGGGCTGATTTTGTGAAGCAGATGCCCAACTTCGATGAATGGGGGTTGCGCCCAGCAGGCCTCATGGGGTCTCGTGAGAACCCAGTTGTGGTGGTTTCCCTCCCGGTTGCCCACGGCGGTCCTTCCTCGAGTGGTGGATCTGGGAGGCAAGGGCCACCGGGGCCAGAGGGGGCTGCCGTTGGGATAACGATACCGCGTGGAACTCCTGAGGTGGCAGCTTCTGAGGCCTGCCCTGCGGCGGCTGAAGGCATTGAGCCGCGGCCCGTGACCTCCGTGGCAGAGGCTCCTGAGGCCCCGGCCACCCTCAACGGGGCGGCATCTAGCGGCGTGCTCCAGGGAAATGTTCCCGACGCCGGTCACCTTGGCGCTTCTTCCTCGCCGTAGACTGACCCTTGAGCCGAGCTCCTAGGCCGTTTCCGCATGGACTTCGAGGCTCTCCAAAAGAGAAGGGAGGCCTTGGGTGGTGATGATTACCCCTGCCGCCTATTGAAGCGCAGGAAGTACTTCGCCATTGATGAGTAAGCCTTCTCCTTTCTTAATCCCTTACTTTCCCGTTGCTTCAGCTGACCATTGCCCTGTAGGGCCCTTCCTGCCGAGTTCACGGAGACGGCCGAGGAGCCATCTCGCTAGGCCTCGCCCTCTCCATCGACCCCAAGCGTCCCGAGCTCGAGTACTACCCTTGTTGTGAGGTCGGTTGGAGAGGTGAGCCATCCTGTGGTGCATCCTGATCATGTGCTCCTCGCGACCCTCCTTCGCGAGCCCTCCCGGGGCACAGCCAGCCTGCCCCGGGCCTTGGTCGTGGACGGCACTGGCTGAGGTCGGTCTCTCATTCTTCCTTGGAGGACGAAATGGCTCTGGGCCAGGCTTCTGGCGGGGCGCGCCCGGCCATCACGAGGGCGCCAACCCCCAGCCCCCTGTCCAGAGGGGGCATGCCGGTTCGTGGCCATCCGCGCACACTAGGGGTGGAGGACGACGCGGAAGATGTGCTTGAGCGTGCTCGGGAGAGCCACGCCCTTTGCCAAGGGTTTCTCCAGAGGGCGGCTGACGCGGTGAGCCAGCTCGGTGTAGAGCTTGCCGTTGAGGACGCGCGCCTTGAGGCCGAGGGCTGCGCCTACCTGAGGAGAGGCGCAAGCTGAAGGTGGTCGTTGCCCTTGCGCGCCACTAGCGTGACCTCGACAATGCGAAGGCCGAGACATCGCTGGCGGCTTCTCAGGAGGCCTGCTCCCAGGCCGTCGAGGAGGCCCAGGAGGATGATCAGTGGCGCAAGGCTGTAGAGGAGCGGGTGTGGGAGCTCCAGGCCTGGAGTAGCTCCCTGGAGCAGCAGGTGGGGCTGCGTGAGGCGGCCCTTGCATCGATGAAGGGAGCTTCGGTCGACCAGGCGGAGCTCCAGAGGCGTGAGGAGGCACTGACGCTGGAGGCCGCCGAGCGCACCCGTGACCTCGAGCGGTTGGAGACGAGAGAGCGCCTGGTGGCGCAGGCGGAGGATGATGTCGCTGCACGGGAAGCCCGAGCCCTAGAAGAGGTTGACCACCAGGTGGCGGAGGCCCGCTCGAACCTCGAGTGCGAGTATGAGGAGAGGCTGGAGCTGAACAGGGTCGAAGAAGAGGGACCGCCGCCCTGAGGGACAGGCTGGATGAAGCAACACGTCGTGCGGACGCTGCCGGGGCCGCCCTTGGCGCAGCACGGGTGGAGCTGGCTTCCTCTCGCGCCGAGGTGCTTCTTCTCCATCAAAGGGTTGGCGCGGCTGAGGCCGTCGCGCGGCGGAACGAGGACGAGATATGCCAGCAGCAGACCTTGGAGCACATGCATGGCCCTATGCTCCACACGCTCCGGGAAAGAGCTAACACGGCCTTGGGCAACATCTGCGAGGCAGCCGTTGGGGAGCCCCATGAGGTCAACTATGCTGGTAACCTTCAGTTCTTCACTAATGTGGTGATGCAGCTAGAGGCTTGGTCGGGCAGAGCCAACAGGTTGGTGGAGGAGAGGAGCCGTGCCTGCTTGGGCGTGCTTTTTCTTGCGTCTTCAGTCATCTTCAGGACATGGACCCCCACTTTGACTTTGATGCCGCCATCGCACCGGTACCCCTAGCCATCCGGGGCGACCTGACGCATTGGGTGGAAGACAACATGGACGCCCTTGTTAGGGCCTTCACCGCTGATGACGATGGCGTGGTCGTGGTTGCTGATGAGGGCGGCATGGTGAATGGCCCGGATGCTGATGACGGCGACGTAGAGGGCGATGGCGAGGCCAGCGACGACTCCGGAGGTGCCCCTGAGGATGCATTGGGGGATTTATCCGATTGACCGCGCGTCATTCCTACTTTTTACCCTTCGACCCGCATGGGCCCTGAGCGAGCCTGAGGGGGGGGGTGTCCTGAGTGCTTCCTGAATGAACCCATTGAACCTGTAACGAAAACCTCCTGAGAGGGCGCGGCAACGGCAGTCCGGGCTGTGCGCATGCTGGGCCTGGCCCGACTCGCGAGGGGCTCACGAGGGGAGGCAGCTGAAGCTGGATGAATGCAAAGCGGTAGCCAGAACACGAGAGATTGCTCGAACGAGACTAAACACCCCTTCCTCGAACACACACAAGTCTCAAGCTCAAATCCAACTTAAATTCAAACAGGGGAAAAACGACAACCAAGGGAAAGGCAAAAAAGCAGAAAGGCCACGTCCGACACCTAGTCTAGTCTTCGACGTCTTCTCACCAGCGCGGAGCTAAGTGCTATCACTGGGCGTGGGCGGGAGCCCCCGAGGCCCGGGGGCGGCTCTCCGGAGACTCCGGGCCATGTACAGCCCCACTGATTATTACGTGAGAGTATCATGGGGCGGCGAGCTTCACAGGCACTGGGCCTTCTTCACAGGTACCGGCCTTGCTTCATATCACCAGACGAGGGCCCTGCCTTGCGCCACACTCTATTGCCATCGATGACGGCCGGAGACCGAGGACGCCGCCGATGGGATAGAGTGGTCGCCAGCGGTTCCCCCCATGACCATGGGTCCTCTGCCGGGGGTAGGCCCTGAGGCACCTCCCCGGCAGAGGGCCTACCTCCCGAGGACGCCTTGCTCCGAGCGCCGTGGGGGCGAGGCCGGATCTCGGCCCCTTTCCTGCAGCCCCCGGTGCCCTCCTCCTGAGGGGTAGGAAGCTGCTGGATTGGGGCAGCCATCCGCCGCGATGGCCTGTACCTCCTATGGTGCATGGTTAGCGTATGCCTGCTCCTGAGAAATTAGCGGTACCCAATAGTCGCTGCCTCTAGCACGGTCGACGAGGTTTCCCGGGGCTCCTGAAAGAGCTCACCTTCGGGTTTCTCTTCCCCCCAGCCTGGGCCGAGGAACGAGCCATGTTCTTCCTCCTGCGCGTGCCCTTGATCCACCATGTGGGGCACATACGCTTGCGGGGCCGCCGCCCCGAATGCCTCGCTGTAGTGCCCCGTGTGCCACGCAGTCCTACTTGAGGTGCCAACCTGGGGGTGGTAGCGCAACGGCCCACTGGGACCGTGGGCTGTAGTGAATCCCCCTTCACTGGTCGGAGGCGGAGGCGGCACTGTTGGTAGCCCGGCGCTGACGGCCAGGTTGGCGTTGGGGTGGCCTTGGAATCCACTCGGAGCTGTGCGGGCGCGTGCGGGGCCTCCGCGCGGTCCGCCTTGGACCTGAGGCGGCAGCTGGGTGCAGAAGGGGTGAGCCCCTGAGGCGGCGGAGCCCAGGAGCTCTGCCACCCGCTACAGTAGCACGTTGTGGCCGCCCTCCAGCAGCCTGCATTTTAGCAGCTCTCGGGCCACCGTGAGCGCGGCCCTTGAGTTCGCCTGCTCCTGCCGGGTGTACGGCGCCGTGGCCGCGGCGTGGCTTGAGGCCCTTGCTGCCGACCGTACCTGCCGTAGCGTGAGAGCTGGTGCCGCCTGGCCGTATCGCCCGCGGCCCGCAGCGCCTTGTGGACCGCGAGCCGCCTGGGGCACAGGGTTAAGGTCGCCCTGGGCAAGCGGCTCTGCGCAGGCGGGCCAGGCCGCCCAGGGATCGGGATTGCCCGTCGGGTCACCGACATGATGATGACGATGTGACGGTACGCGAGGCGGCGGGAGAAGGATTCCGGTGCACCCCTACCTGGCACGCCAAATGTCAGATTTCGGGTTCCGGCAGACCCTCAAGGTTCAAACTCTGGGGTGCACACGGAGATCGCACCTCCTGCCTACCTACGTCTCATCACCTCGCAAGGATCTAAACTACACGAAGAACAACACAAGGGACACGAGGTTTATACTTGTTCGGGCCACCATTGTGGTGTAATACCCTACTCTAGTTTGTGGTGTGGTAGATTGCCTTAGGGGCTGGTGATGAACAATACAAAGGAAGAACTGCCTCGCGAGGGGAGGAGTTCTTGTGGTGGTGGTGCTTCTTGAGAAGGATTGAATCCGGATCTTGTCGGTGTGTCTCCCTCTATAGATCGATGCCCTCCCACTATGGTGGCTAGTCCTATTTATAGAGCGAGGCCTTGGTCCTCTTCCCAAATATTGAGCGGGCAGGGCGCCAATAGTTGGCCATTTTGAAGGGGAACATCTAGTACACTTATCCTGGCTAAAGTCAGTCCTCACCTGCCAAAGACTCTGACGGTGACGCCGGCTTGGGCTCCACGATGACCTCCATCCTGCCGTTCTGCTGGTCTTGGTCTTGTTGCACCGAAATGGTTGCCTTTGCTTGATGCTCTTGCATGCGCTTGCCCCCTTTGCACCAAAGAGGAAACAAGGACTCTGCGCAGGCCGGCGCCCGCCTGGCGCCCACCTGGCTTCGATCGTCATGGCTTGCATGATGAGCACCTCGTGAGGTACCCTGCCTTGATCTCTCTACCTCCTCACGAGCTAGCCTGACGAGGCTGTGCCCGAGGAAGCTTCCTGTCGTCCGCCCCGCGAGGCTTGGCCCCTCGTGAGGGTTTTGAGCATGTGTTGATGAAGATGGGCTGCACTGGGCCACTCCTTGAGCCACACCGCAGGCCGCAGGCAGGCAAGTCTAGGTACCCCCGTTCCCAAAACGCCGACAGATCATATATCCAAGATGGTCTTGCTTGCTCTTCAAGAACACTAGAGATGCCTCTTCGGCAGTTGGCATCTTTGCAGCTTTCTCTGCCCTTGCCTTCTCTATCTTCTAATGTGCTTGAGCTGATGATGGTTCATTCTCATTCATGACAATAGTGTTGTCTTCAAATCCAGGGTAGATGGGCAGGTGTTCCTTATCCAATAGATATTTGCCTATGCCCATCTTGGAGTTGATGAGCTCCTGAATTTGTGGGGCATACCCACAAGATCTCTTCAGATCAGCTGTTATCCTTTTGATTGTCTCCACAATCAGACTCATGACTTTAAACTTTTGAGGCACATCAAACAAATGTAGCAAATTGATAGCATGTCCTCTGATCATCTTGTGATCACCTGACTTGGGTAGCAATGTGTGCCTTAGGATCCATTTGATGGTAGGCAAACCAGAAAACAAGAAGTGGACAGATCCAAACTTGTGAGTCTTGAAAGCATCATCTGGGATCTGTCTGTACATGTGTGCCATAGTGTTATGGTCTTTCTTCTTCTTAGCGTAAACATCCAAGTCATCTTGATTTTCTTCTGGGGCATTGATCAACTAAGCCCATTCTTCCACAGAGATTGGTACCTAGTACCTTCTGACATCCAGAAGATCTTCCCATCTGGGTAGAAGTGGGCAGTGGAGTAAAACTGCATGATAAGCTCATCATTCCACTTGGTGAGCTTCTAGGCAACAAATGTATGAACTCCACATGCTTTGAAGCTGTCATATACACCTGGATAGTGATCTTCATTCTCCTTGATGTACTCCTAGTCAACCCGTCTCATGTCACAAACAATAGGCTTCTTGTCAAACAAAATTGCCTCATAAAAGTCTTGCTGTTCATTAGTGTGAAACATGTAGCCAACAATAGTTCTTCTCCTAACAGCATATGGATTAGACTGTCTCCATAATTGGAGTTCCACAATGATGTGAACAAGATGATAGCATTGGTCAGACCAAAAGATATAATGGTGTATGCTCGAGGAAACAACCACGAGTAAGAAAACATTACGAATATCATTGGTTCTGATTTGATTTGATGATAACCCATACTCAAATCAAAGATTGGATAAGATGATATGTCCATTAACTGATCACAAGGGTCAATCAATGAAAATACCATCTTTCTTCAACACACATACAAGATATCCGTTAAAATGAACTACGCTATGCAAGATTTTATCTTCCAACTCTCCAAGTTGTTATTTAGCTTAACCAACTAGCTCAGGGGTATCCAACACAGATTCTTGGAGAAGGGTGGTTTATAAGAAACCAACTTGATCAAGAGCTCAACATAGCGGTCAGGTGACAAACTGGTGATACCTCCGAGAAGATATTTGGAAAATCACGAACCACCGGTATGTTACTAAGCTCGAGAACAATCATGCTTTTCAGGGCAAGACGATATGATCAAAAGAGCGAGGGTTTGACACAATCCTAACTCATTGATTGAGGAGTGCACTAGAAATAAGGACTAGGTAGAATAATCAGTCTTAGAATGATGATTCAATATCCAACATGCTAAGAATGAAGTTATTGTCCATTATCTAACAAGCAACGGAGTTGCTAGGAGTATAGATTTCACACATCACGATTCACTTGTCGGCATTCCAGTTGCGACAACACGGAACCGAGGAATGAATAATGATGGCGAGAAGTATCACTACGTCAAGGATTCAGAAGAGAAGGTGCAATCTTCATGACATTCCTAACATAAAGTGGGTAATACTTCAGGGTAGAACAGAACAAAATTTGGGTTGGCATTTGATCTGCGGAATACACACTACAAAAAAAATACACTTCCGTGATGATACGTGTTTGTCACAGTAGGTCGTGTTTTTTGTCATGCATGTACATCCATGATGATTTTATGACAGAACCAAGATAGTCATACCTGTGCTGTGTAGAAGTGTTCCATGACATTACCAAAATTATCATCACGGAAGTGTCCACTTCCATGACGATAAATCATGCGTCACAGAAGTGCTTTCGTCAAGGGTGACCGGCATGTGGCATCCACCGTAACGGAACGCCGTTAAGCTATTGGGTCCAGTTTTGGATCCGATAACCCGTTAACAGCGCCGACCAATGGGTATTTTCCATGTGTAAAATCATCATTGGCTGGAGGAAACACGTGTCGGCTCACCGTTGGGACAGTTGCCATCCACTCATTGGACCGAAGGCACCTATGATACGGCAACACGTGGCACGGCCCAACAGAGGTCCATTCCTGTGAAAAGGCCGGCCCGTTTGACTTGGTCAAAAGGTGGCGGGCCGGCCCACGAAAAGCCTGTTAACGGCTTGTTCGCATATAGCCCATTTACAACCCACTAACCCAGGGCCCATTATGACCTCTACGAATTAGGCCCAATAGCGTCATCTGGGCTGTCCAATATGATTCCAGCCCATTTTAACTTCCGTCCCATGTGTGGCCCATGACTTCTTTCGGCCCATATGAGGCCCTTTGTAACTCTTGGCCCATTAACGGCCGTGGTGAAACTGGCTCGTAATGAACAGTGTATCACTTTATACCCATTAACAACCCGTTATTCCATTGGGCCGTTTCTAGCCCAAGTTATCTTTTGGCCTTCTCAGGGCCCATTTATTCTTGGGCTCATTTGCAGCATTTGGTTACATACGGCTTGTTATTGTCATTTTCTGCTTGTGGGCCAAATTCAGCCCGTCGTTACAGTCGGCCTGTTTGTGGACCGTTAATACATTGGGCCATTTTCATGTAAAAAAACCCGTTGGGCTCTTTTCATAGAGTTATCAAATACGGCCTATTAACAGCCCATTATGGTCCACGAATAGTATGACCCATGATTGGCAAAATGATGATACGCCCCGTAGAAGGCCCATGGATCCTACGACCCGTATGAGGCCCATGGATCGTATGACCAGTAGAAGGCCCATGGATCGTATGGCCCGTAGATGGCCCATGGACCCTATGGCCCGTAGAAGGCCCATGGATCCTAAGGCCCGTATAGAAGGCCAATGGATCCTACGACCCATAGAAGGCCCATGGATCATACGGCCGACAGGAGGCCCATGGTTACAACAATCCATGTGTTGCCATGATTATTTTGGCCTAGTTACCAAAAATAGGCTATTGTGGCCACTAGAAAAACACAGAAAAAGAACTGCAGTGACTACAAGCAAACAACTAAACAAGACAATAAGGAAATAAATAAGCAAGCAATTAACGCTATCCTATTACCGCTATTACACATATTACATCCACTAGGCATCAAAGTTTGCCACTAGTGCAAATATAGGGAACAAAGCAGCATATTACATACACTGGCCGTCAAAATTGGCCACCAGTGCAAATAAACGCGACAGCAAAACAAGAGCATAACTGAAACAACTTCAGAAGAGCTCAAGAAACGTTATCCTAGGTATCCACCATGCTAGCAATAAGCCTAGCAAGCTTATTAGCTTTGTCTTGTTTGGCGCTAAAATCCTCCAACGCTTGCTATTGCACCAGAAAGTATGCATCTGAATGATCTAGGGACTTCCGCAGTCCTTCCGCTTCTTGTCGCAGCACAACTGATCGATGTCTTTCAGCTTGTAGTTGAGACTCAAGAAACCGAACTGATTCAGATAGTGAGTTTGAATAGCTTGTGCAAGCGATAGTGGCCAGTAACTCCAACACTAAACCAAGACAGGATTTTGGGGTTGTCTCACTATCTTCAAGATAGTCTTCCTTAGCTGTTTTATCAGCTTTGTTGGAGACCAACAAGGATGTGTCACTATCCTGAACCTTATCTGCATTACTTCCTTTACCATTGCTTAATAAGGCACTCTTCTCCAATATTCTACCAGCATTCTAAAAGAAGAAACAAGCAGACACATAACAAGTTTAGCATGTACTAGTATATGAAACTCATTTCGGTGAACCAGTTCATTAGTAAGGTGGACAAGATTGAACTACCAAGTCTTCTATTGCCAAGTACTAGTACATAATAAAAGCATCAAACAAACATATATCTATGTCCTATGGTCACTGCATTGTCTTGGCAAATCAAAATAGAGACATGGTTAAAATCGTATCAGTTCAAGACAAAGCAGCAGTGAAAGAATACAAAGCGTGGGAAACTATATGGCACAACAAGATTTCAGATGGGTACCACGGGTCTACATGTACAACAACACTATTGGCTCTATTGTGATGCTAGTAATGTGGATGATATGAGAAGTCAACTGTATACACAATTGAAATTGAAATTAACAGAGCTATTGATAAGATCAAACCTGCTAAGGAAACATGCGTGAACATACCTACTGTGACATTAGAGTTTCGATTGGATCCTTCAATTTAAAAGTAAGTTTGTATGAGTAAATACAGTGATACAAGAGCAAAGCAATCATAGTTAAAAAAGGCGCGCCTAAGCGAGCGCTTAAGCGCGCCTAGGCTCTAGGGTTGGCGAAATGCATTGCACATAACTACGCTTAATCTGTGCACAACTGCGCATAAGCATGCACTTTGGTCAGTAAAGCGCAAGGCGGTGGCAAAATGCACAATTAACGCCTAGCACTTTTTTGAACTATGATAGCAATGGAATCTTAAATTAGAGTAGTTGTTCTTCAGGTTTAGGCACTTGTTCTACATGAACAGGGTATAGTAAGACGCAAGAATATAATACTTAGAAATAGAAAATGAGCTTGTAGACCTTACCAAATTCTTGGTTTGGGACCATTACAGAACAAGGCATTCGTAGTCATCATCCAGTAAATGTGTCTCAGGAGAACGTAAGGGAATTTGATGAGTTTCTTTGCCGGTGAAGTGTGTTTTCTTCAGGTAATTCCGGTACTGCCACCAAGCATTCTTGAAGATAGCAGAGGTATTAGCACAGGTTACCTCATCCTGAGTTTCCAAATCGGTCCTTCTCTATAGAGAAAAATGGGAAAAATAGCTGTATTATAACCATCATGGAGGTAGGATGTATGGGACAAAGCAAAGTGCCATGAATAACATTATTTACACATAACTCCTGGACAAACACCTACAACTGGCATTTTCCTTCATCTTCAGTATAATATTTCCAAGATGGGAAGATACGCACATACGATTTAACAACATCAAATGCGATAGATGCTAAACTACGACTAGCTGGTTGTGCTTCCTCCACAGGAATAGGCGTACTAACTGGTGGAGTTGGGGTTCGCCGTGATAGTACTGGCCCTTTGGGCACTGGAGCTACCTTACTAACTGGTCTTGTTTGGGAGCTATGTGGTGGAGATGGTACTGTGTCAACAGGAACTGGGTTACTATCAACTGGGGTTGGGGTTAGATTGGGTGAAGCTAGTTCTCTGTCCATCGCAGTAGGGGTACAATCTGCAAGAGGTTGGGTTATGTGTGGTAGGGCTGGTTCTTGTGCATGTACAAATGGGGTGCTATCTCCACCAAGAGGTAGCACTGTTTTATTTGAAGACCGTGTTTTTAGTCCGCTAGGTACTGGCATCACCCTCTCCAATTCAAATGGCTGATAAACAGGAAACATAGTTGAATGTACAGACATTGTATGAGAGACAGATGCAATAGATAGTGTGGAAAAAAGAGGACATGAAATAGTTGACATGTATATTGTTTAACTAAAATGAATAGCATGACATAATTTCACATATATGATGTCTATCTAAACTGGATAGCATAGCATAACATAATTCAAAGATATGATGAATAACTAAACAGAATCGCATGACATAATTCACCTACATGTTATCTAAGTAATCAGGAGTGCATCATTTAATTCACATGTGTGGTTTATATGCTAAACAGAGGGCATTCGATATGATGTCTGAACTAAGAACATGGTATTGAATATTGTGTATATGATGTCTAAACTATGCAATGCAAGACACCGTATGCATGATATGAGCAGTATAACCGTGCCAAGTTAGAGCATACACCTTTGTGGGGGAATAGGACTGGTCATCTGCCTTTGAATCCATCTCTGAGGATCTATCGGGACCCAACAAGAGATCTGCTTCGAAAGGTAGCACTGTCTGCTCTGAAGGCCTTGTTTTCACTCCAGATTTTTCCATCTCCCACCCAAATGGCTGATTCATAGGAAGAGTAGTTTAATATACAAACATTGTCAACAAATAGAAATGTAATGAAGAAAAGGATGGGCAAGATATCATTCAAATATATGATGCCTGGTTAAACAGGATGGCATTGCACATTTCACATATATTATGGCTGGCTAAAAGACATGAGACTGCATAGTTCCCATATATGATATAGAAACTAAACAGGCGGCATTACAGAACATGTCTAAACTAAGCAGATGACATATATGGTGTCAAAAGTAGGCACTACAAGGCAACATATGCATGATATGACTAACATCATCATGCCAAGGTAGAGCAAACACCTTGGGGGGTAAATAGGAGTGGTCAGTGGTGTCTGAATCCGCCTCGGAACAGATATCTTCCTCTGGATTACAATCTGGAGAGGGGTGGGGAGGGTTTGCCATTGAACCCACCATGGAGCGATGTCTGCATGACATTGTATTGCCGCGCAAAACTCTTCTCCATGTCCAGCATGACTGTGTACAATATCTGACATGCATACGAAAAAAATATGGTGAGATTATGTAAGGAGAGCATGCAGAAATTTAGAGTGATGGTAACAACCAGTGGATGGATCCAAAAATAATGATAGCAGGCTGATGATTGCTTTAATTTAATAAAAAGACAGATGATGATTGCTTTACTATTTGTTTCCCACCCAAGATGAAGAACATAGGCATACCCTAGGTGAACCAGATATTAGACAGACATACTATTCATTGATGCCTCAATATGTGCCCCACAACTAATTTATAACTCAAGTTTGAACATTAATTTGGACCTCACTTGGAGTCCAAGAGGTGAATAGGATGATAAAGTAGCAGGTAATTTTAAGCAATGCATAACATAAGCAGAAACAAAAGAGTACGACCTCTCTTGTGGACCTGTGTACTCCTCGGGTTCATCTGCTGAGTCGATGATGGTGATGCCGTTGCAGTGGGTGCTGGCGGCAGGGAAGGAGATCTGAGGCGGCAAAAGACGGTCAGGAGTCGTGATGTCTGGTTTGGTGGATGCTTCTGTCGATGGAGCAGCTCAGGTGAGGCGGACGACGTCGCGTTAGGAGCAGGACAAAGCACACAAAGTTCCCTTCGACACCTACCTGTAACTGAAGTAATTCTATAAGGGCTCATTTGGCTTGCATGATTCTAAAAACGCAAGGATAGGAAAAACACCGGAATAGGATAGGAATGCACATGGTAAACAGAGCATTTGTAAACACAGGATTTCTGTCAACTTGGATGTTTGGTTTACAGGAATTGGAAGAGCATAGGAATGCAAAGAAACATGGCCAAAATAAAGTGAAACCATATGAAAGCGTGTACAGTTAGAATGTTATTCTACCACTAATGCACTTGGTCTTGTTTTCATGCATAGGATTTTGAAAAGTAGGTCTAGGTGGATGTTTTGCTTCATTCCTGTCAACAAAATGCATGAATAATTGAATAGTAGAGTGCCATTGGAAAATTCCCTATTGCTATGTTTTTCCGTTGAACCAAAATAGCCCTAATGGATTGACATGAATGTATAGTAATAAGTGATGCAACAAGTGTACAACCTCTTTGCTGTAGCCGTGTAGACCGTAGCATCATTGGGTTGGTCGTTGAAGCAGTTGAGGCAGAGGTGGCTGTCGGAGGTGTGGAGGAAGATCTGAGGAATCTGTAGACGGCGTCCAGGGCACTGCTCTATTGTGATGGATCGTTCTATTATTGGAGCAGCTCCGGTGAGCTGTAAGATGTCAAGGCTAAAGCAACACAAGACATACATCGTCAATCTCAAGTGGGATTCTAATAGCATCTCCAATAGATGATGTAAAATAGATGTAAAATTTACATCACGAAAAACCACCTGACTACAATAGATGAGGTAAAAACTGTTGACTCTGAATTAACTGTCGAAACTGAAATTTACTGTAGAATCTGAATGTTACTGTCGAAACTGAATGCAATGGTCGCAGAGAGGCACTTGGCATGTAGTTTAGGGAGGGCCCGCAGTTCATCTTCAACCTGCACCCCCCTGAACCGCCAGCCACCACCGGCCAAACCGCCGGCCCCAGCGCCGCCTCGCTGCCCCAAAACAACTCCCCATCGCCGGTCCGCCGCCACCCCGGCCAGCCCTCTAGGCCCCCGCCCCCACCCTAAACCCTAAGATAGATAGTGGGGTACCTCTCCGGTGAGCCCCCGTCCCCACTGCAGGTGGTTCTTCCTTAACTCCGGCGAGCCCCCCCAACCCCTGAAAATCGACTGACCCAAAAGTCGATTCAGCCGACTGAAGTGTGGCTAAATCGGAGTAGAGCAGCAACGCGAGCAAGGGGGAGAGCAGCAGCAGCAGCAGGGTGAGCGAGCGAGCGAGACCCGGAGCAGCAGCAGTTGGGGGAGCGAGCGATCGAGCGAGAGCCGAAGTACCAGCAGCAGCGCGAGCGAGCAAGCGAGAGCCGGAGTAGCAGCAGCAGATCCGACTGGTATGGCCGCCGCCGCCGAAGGGGCCTCGCACTGGGGGAGAGCCACCATGGAGATGTCACTTGTGGTGTCGGCTTCTAGGTAGCCGCTCCATGGGGGTGCGGGATGGAGCACCATCGGTGTCGGGAGGTCGAGTTAAGGAGAAGGTGTGATGCGATGAGTGTACAATCTCTTTGGTGGCGCCGAGTAGGCCTCGGCTTCGTCCGAGGAGTCGGTGAGGATACTGCGGTTCTGTTGGAGCAGGTTAAGGCGGCGCTGTGGGGATGGAACAACTGTGATAGATGATGCGATCATTGGAGTAGCTCCTTGGAGGTGGAGGACGGGACGGCTGAACCGGCGGGACGACGAGATGGATGACGGATCCTCATCCGAGGAGGTGGACGAGGGGCGTCGAGCTGTTGCGGTGGACGACGTCGTTGGGGAAGAGGCTCCGGCTGGGCAGCAGTGAGGTGGCGGACGGAGGAGGGTGGGGTTTCGTGGCTGGAGCGGAGAGGTTATGGCGGCCCGGGATGTCGAATGGCAAAAAGGGGGCGATGGGAGGGGGTCAACCATGACTTAGGGACGCGCTTGTCCAAAATGTAGGGTGTGTTACAAAAGTACCCCCCACCGATTTGAACTAGTGGCCCTTTCGGCTCAGGGTTAGGAGGGGGATTTCACGTGTCGGGATTTGGCAGCTGGAGGGAGTTTTCGCGTGCGTTGTAATTTTGGGATAGCAAGGCGTGGGTTGTGAAGGCGCCAGTTTTGGGAGCACGATATCTGAATTTTCGGGATATAACAAGACGTGGGTTGAATTTTAGGGACAAGCCTAACGTATAGTAATATTGTACTTGTATGTACCAAATCAATTCGCACTTCCCTCAACCAAAAAGAAAATGAAAAAAAATGAAACTATTGACACCACACAAAGAGAGAGTCTTGCCTCGTTTTACTATACAAATGCTATTCAAAGCTACTCCCTCCTTCCATCTATATAGGGCCTAATGCGTTTTTCTATGCTAACTTTGACCAAATATCAGAGCATTAATATATGACATGCAACTTACACAAAGCACACTGTTAAATTCGTCTATGAAAGGTTCTTTCAATGATATAATTTTCACATTGTGCATGTCATGTACTATTAATCTTGTCAATAGTCAAAGGCGGTCTTAAAAAACTCATTACGCCCTATATAGATGGAAGGAGGGAGTATGAATCCATGTTATGTCCAATTAAATTTTTTCGCTTGCTGTATAATGCATGTAACCTACTCATACCAACAGTTTAGTGCATTCCAAATGTCTATACTACCGCTGCAATTTGAACCAAATTTGTATTCGTTTCTCTAATTCAATAAGAATCTACAATCATGATTGTTGCCAACTTCAACCAACATTCGTGTATTACCTTAATAACACACCACATGATTACTATAGAGATAGATATGAACTATGTGTACTACATGAACTCGAATTCTATTTTTTGAATACACTTGATGTTGATTCCAAATAATAGTACATTTGATGTACTAAGTATATATTCATAATCTAAACCATGTTCCATACGTACACCGTGTTTATCACACAAAGTATAGTGCCCCGCCCCCTACATTATGACAAGTATTTAGACCTGAGTTGCAAAAGCCACACATTAGCCCAAATTATAATCAATGTTCTACATTATGGTATCTTCTTCAAGTATCTGTATCCACTTTTTTTATAATGAATTATGATCTTTGTTCGTCTTTTACACCTTCACGATCCTCTTCTATTTGTAACTAGCTAGCGCTAACCTTCTATCGTGCATGCACACGCCCGCCCCCCTCTCACCCACCCTTAGCGTCCCCTCCATCGCACACGTTCATTATTTCTCTTTAGGTCGTCCACCCGCAGTGTGTGTAGGCCCCTGGCTCCTTCTTTCCGGCACACATCGGTCGATATACCTCTCTAGCCAAGTGTGCCTACAACAAACACATATATACTTCCCCTCTTCTCTTCTCACCGTCCATGCCCCCTACGTCCAATACGGTTCCACGCAGGTGCACACTCCCGTCCCTCTTTTCATTGATCACATACTCGCACACTCCTCCCCCCTCGACATGGTAGGCCTCTCGCACGACCTCCTAGCCGCACCCCTCTCCCCTTGTCTGTCTCTCTGGACCTTATTTGCTTCTAACACATGCAGGTGTGTATATGAACTGATCTCCCTACATATAGCCAGGTCGACTATAATTCGTTTTCCCATGCACCGATACACTTACCTCACTAGTTATGTCTCTCCCTTTCTCGGACACATGACGGTTGATCTTCCTATGTAGTTACGTATGCTTACCACAACCATATCTTCTCCCCTCATCATCCTTGCATACCTCCCGACCCGTCTCTCACATGCACGTGCATAGACAAACAGACATCCCCGCCCTCTCTTATTGATATTGCACTCATACCCTCCGTTTGTCTAGTAGGCCTCTCCCACCATTTGTGAGATGCCACTCCACCACCAACCCTCCGACGCTCTACCTTTGTCTTTCTCCCAACCTTATTCCTCTGCTACACATATCCATGGATGTCGATTGATCTCCCTCAATAGATAGCTAGGTCTCTCTCCTTCCCCACACATATACTAGTCGATCGGTCTCTGCCCCCTCCCCCCCCACACCGATAGTCAAACGTTGTAGGTAGGTATCCATGCCATGGAGAAAAACTACACCTCTGCCCTCTCAAATTCTAGTAGGGCAGCCGCCCTGTATCTTTGACGTGGGCAAACAATTCGATGGCACTCTTTATCGATCGCGCAGCCACCCACTTCATCCCTGTTTTCAATTCTATCAATATCTCACGTCCATGACTCCATTTCACACACATTGCATATGTTACGTTTTTCTTTTTGAGATATCATCAACACATTGCCTCTGTTTCGCACAAACCATCTCTCTCACACCCACCCACATACGTACCTGCACCTAAAGAAGAAGTTCACGCAGGACACACGTACTCATGTCTCGTTCCTGGCCACACCCGCGCGGGTACACGGTGGAGTTCGTTTCTGTGCGAAAAGGCAGCCCACGTGATAATTTGACGTGTGTAGCGGTTGTTTACTCGAAGGAGGGGCGGGTACCACGCCTAGACGGAACAAAGTTTGACTTGACTCGTTAGTATTAAATAAAGTTACATATTCTCAATGGCACGTACAGAATATAAAACGATTGCCATGGGGAAAATGGAAAAATGGGTTTGTCTCTCGTCACACCATCTCACACATGGCGGCCGTGGCCTCTCTATCTCAGCGTTGGTCAGTGATCCGGCCGCATCTCGTCCGCCGGCGGAAAGGGAGGATGTGCATCGTCTCTCCGTTCGACGGCGTTGAGGTAGCACGTCCTGATCTGCGGTACCCACCGTTCTCTCTGACCAAGCTCCGGCGCGGTAGGGCCTTTGCCACTTGCTCGCTGCTACAGTATGGGCAGATCTCGGCCGCTGGCGCCCTCCTAGTAACATCCCAACGACCCTCAGGTACAGCTTCCTCCGGCCTTGCTCCACTGCCCATCTTCCCATGTTGTTGCATGTGGATCTTCTTTAGTTGTTTGCTTAAATTGTATCTCGGCCGACGTACTTTCCATGTTGCAATCTCTTCCTCAAACCATTTTTGATAAACCACCATGTGCTATCTTTCCCTTATTACATGGAATATGCTTCTTTTTTGTCGCCGTATGTGTCTTCAACTCGTGTTATTGGGCAGTAATTATTTCCTTTCTACCTCCTTTTGCAAACAGGGCTATCCATTTTCACCTCGTTGCTATTGCGACCTTTTGGTGAACTGCACAAATCCCTTTTTTCTTAAGAGTGTTTTGTGCAGTTCTGCCAAAATGTCACACGGGCAATGTTTTTACATTTCTGTGGGACTGCAGAAAGGAAGATTGGTTTTGCTATCCTCCTCATCCAACTTCGAGCCTAATCTTCTCCAACAAGAAGTTAGTCCTAAAGAGAGATCGTAGAGGTGATCGGCTTCTATTTATGTGTGTTATGTTTCATCATCTAGTTCCACTATTATTGTAATCACACTAACTGGATATCTTTGCAAACATGGATGGTCCGCTCGATTTTAGTGGAGCTGCACAAAATGATCGGATTGTGGTGTCCTCCATACACCTCTTTTTTGGCTACAGAGCTGGGTGAAACTAGCTGCCAAGCAATGAACACTATGCCAAGGAAATGGAGCCATGCCTACGAACAACATCGATCAATTATATTTTTTTTCTTTATTTGTATACCTTCTCACAACTTTGTCTTCAGTTGTGATGTGAATATTGGTGCTGATCTGCGAACCATTGAGATGCATTAGCCATGGTAGCCATGGTAGTTTCATTTGTATTTGATGGAATGTTGTAACGAGATAATCTCGAGGCAAGACACATGAATCCTAAGTTGAAACCTTTTTTTCCTGCGGGAACCAAAGTTGAAACCTTCATAGCATCACAGTACAATTTCATTAAAATTATGCGTACATATAAACAAATCCTGAAGGGTTGATAGCAATGGCGGAAACAATTCAACTTCGTTTTGCCGACATGTTGGACATCCTTCATCCGGCTCCACCTGCCATGCAGCAATACTGAGTGCACAACACAACTTCAGGGAAAGATTCACCCCGGTCGTTGCACCCCAGTAGTAATGACTAGTGAGCAGTCAAATCATAGATCCCCACCTTCGCTACAGTAAGTTGCTCGGACAAAGCAACCATCATTTCTTTGTTCCTTGAATCTGCTGGTACTCCCATATTCCCACAGTAATAGGTTGCTCGGGCGAATCAATGATCACTATATCCACTCACGTGTGATGACCACATGAACTATCCATTCAGATTGTATGTTAAAAAAATAAAGGTTGATAACTAATGCGGCAAACTTTCAAAAAAAACTAATGCGGCACCTCGGGCCAACGCGGCCAGATCGCATTTTGCACGAGAAATTACATACCATGTTTCGTTGACATGTGGTCCCGTTCCAACATGTCAGTGAGACGACGGCGAGTACTTTTCTATTAGTATTTCCGAACGGACGTGTAGGCCAGGGCGCCTCTTCGTGTACTGTGGCAAACTGGCAACCGTCCACCGACTCTTTGCCTTTCCCTCTCGATTTGGAACTGCTATTGCACGCTCTTCCTCCCTCCTCCATTTGCCTTCACCCTTCCTTCTGCCATTGTTCGATCATCTTCTCCATGGAGGGAACAGGCCGGAAACGACCCCGTTATTCTTTCCCCGATCTGAAAGATGACGTGGTGGAGGAACTCATTGATTGGTGCAACGTCATCACCTCGGCTAGCATGGTAGGTTCTTTCAAGACCATTCTCGACTCAACTAATAACATCATTACAAGGAACCCAAGGGTCAAGGAGCGGTTTGATCTCCCCAATCTTCTTCACCGTGACCCCGGTGACTGGCGCGGGGACGACGGAGGCCTCGCCTTGTGCAAGTTGATGCCGCTTGATAATGATACATATGATGTGAAGATTGGGTTGTTTATATTGGGTACAACTGAGAGTGGGAACTTCTGAATGTGTACATTCATCACCGGGTTCCACTTCGAAAAATCTCAGCAGACTGCCCAGAGGTTGAGCACACCGGTATTCTACGCACGTTCAAATACGATCATGGTGACTGTCTTCTACGGAAGATAGCAATTTGTCGAGTTCCCAACCGCTCTTGGAATTACAAGAACTATGAAGTTGTTGCTATCTTCGACAAGCTTGTTGCCATCCTTTGTGGTTCGACTCGATGGATATTGCTCAAAAATTAGTTTGTATACACGGATGTGTACTATGATGCAATTCAATACGAGGGTCTTGTGTTTGCTTCCACCACTCATGGCACTGTTTTGCATGGGATCCTCGTAGTTTCGGTACGTTTGTCTTCAATCGTAATTATAATTGTTTCATCCACATGCATGCGATTTAGCAAGTTTCCCTTTACTAATTAACCTTCTTCTTGTGTTTCCAAGGTCCTATGAACATTCCACCACCTATACTTGAAAATTTTTATAACCAAGGGGGAGATGATGATGCTGATGATCACGAGCATGAGGACGAGCAGAACTTATATACTCAGTGGCGCCTGTCAACTAATTCCGATGGATCACCTCTTCTTGTCTATATACAGTGCACTGAGTTTGTTACTACTGAGGGAGCAGGTGTTGTCTCCCATGGTCGCACTCTCCAGACCTATTCCAACACTCGTTGCATGGTATTTGGGATGGATACTAGTGTGCTAGCGCCAACACCTTCTCCTTGGTACAGAATTGATAGTCTTGGAGAAAACTCGCTCTTCCTTGGACAAAACTATCCGATGATGGTGAAAGGCGATCCAACTGTTGTTGACACAACGTTACGAGTACCATTTATGAGAAGCAACTGTATCTATACCTTAGACATTTGGGCGGTTCCCTACCCTGGTACTTATATAGTAGGCCACTTCAGCCTAGATGATCAGTCCTGCGTTGGTCTCGAGATTGACAATAGATGGCCCATCCTAGAGAATCACTTGTGGTTCAAAGCAAGCGTTTCCAACGCCGAGGATTGGTTGAGTTGAAGTTCATTTCATTGCTTGTTATTTCTTGTGTGACGAAAACTTTAGTATTTATAATGTATCCTCATTGTCGATGTGGGTTGATGACCTGTTGTATGTAATAAAATGATATGCCTGTGATAAACTTACTAAATTTATGAATGGCTTTCGAGTCGCTTCTCTGAGTGAGTGGTGCAACGAGGCAAACAAATATTTTCTGAATATATAATTGTACGTGCATTGCAACAGGTTATCGGATGAGGCCAATCAACAATAGTAGTACACTATTTGTACTAGCTTCACATCCTTCGCGCGTCGGGCGGGTGTTTTTACTGTAGCCACATGTTAATGTGTTCGCTGTACGTAACCAGCACCTCCAATCCTCAATACTACTAGTAGGAGTACTATATAAGTAGTAGGAGTAGTAGGGTGGCATGGGCCAGAACAAGCATTCACGTCCAGGAGTACGACACACGCCACCAGCACGACATCCACGTGACACCATATTTCTTGGAGTCCGTGCTAGAGCAATCTCTTCAACCTCGTCGTTTCTCTAACTTCAACCATCGCGCGGCGGGCGAGGTGGGGGTTTACCGATAGTCGGTTTCCTCAACTGCGGTCCCACTTGTAAGGCCAACTCCAACGCACGACCCCAAACAGACCTCCATTTTGCACGAACTCCAATGATAATTTTGATTAGACAAGCAAGACCAAAGAAAACAAGAACCACAAGAATACATTTTAGAAGATATCCAACTTCCATAACTGCTCCTGTAAGTTGGATTAGTGTTTTCTCGATGCATTCATTGCTGATCTGCAGAGGCTCAATCTTGCGTGCTTCTTTCTTCTTCGAGTGTAAAGCAGTAGACGTTCCTTCCTCGCATCTAGTCTCATGTCTAGCCTCTATTCTAGTAGGAGTATCAACAAGTGCACTAGTCTCATCTCTAGCCTCTATGCTAGCTAAAAGTGCTAGAACATCTACTAAATTGCTCTATCAATATATCGATGTACTCTTCTTCTCAATACCAAAACTTGCATCCATTCTACACAATAAATTTTTTAAGTTAGCACAACTAGTCTAATCCGAGAGCACAACCAAAGATTTGGTCAGGTTCTTCCTCCTTTTGCTGACACGTGGGACATCCAGCATCCAGGTCGTGTCATGCAAGAAAATAGAGTGGTAGTTGAAGCCACGTGATGTGCATCTTGGGTTAAACTGTAAATAGAATCTTACTACTCTTGAGTAAATCCAAAAGCGACCACCGAAGATCTTTATTGGATTTGTTTTTCATCACCAGCACGTCGAGGTGAAAGATGTGCAGGTTCAGTGGGTCCTCTTGCGTTTTCACTGACATGTGGGACCGCATATGAGCAAACAGACGATGGGCTCCGCGCGTCCGCTGGCTAGCTGAGAAGAGAGATAGAGGAGGCCTGAGAACGGACTCCATGAAATTTGTTCTACGTGACCAGCACCTCGATATTCGCGTGTGGTTGTTTCTAGAATAAAAAAAGGAGGTACCCCTACATATGTTACTCCCACTACGCCTAGCCTAAGGTTAGTAGGTGACCTTGCGCTTGGCTCTTCGCCTCTTCCAGAAGTCAATGGTTCTACAATAGTACTTCTGGCAATCTGACACCAAATGAACTGCTGCACGTCCACTGGTTGTAAGCAAAAGTTGAGTACATGCACTATTAACGTGCCATCGAGGAGAAAAAAATATTGCGTAGGTGCCATCAAAGTGCACGACTCACTTATGCACTGCTTATCTGATTATCTCCATTTTCTTGCATGACACATGCACCTTGATGCTAGATGTCTCGCGTGTTGGGAAAAGGATGAACAAAGCTCACGTAAAAGAAAAGAGTTGAAGAGCATAGATTCCTGATGACCGAGAAGGAGCAAGGAACCTCGCGGTGGAGCGTCTGCAAGGAACCTTGCGCGTTTCCCCCTATTTTTGCCGCATGCCCACCTATAAACAAATAAAAGAACATGAACTCTTCGCTAACCACTAGAAACAGTACACCATGATGCTAAGTTGAAGATGTTTTATAGTTTATATTGATAACCACGCAACAAGCCACACATGTACACAAGCCAACGCACTAACTCCATCCGATCCAACTCATGCACATACGCGCACAGCATGGAGCACACAACGCACGTACACATCACATGCATGCACACACGCTCAGCCACAGAATGCACGTGAATAACACATGCATGCACACATACTCAGCTGCATGGAGGCGTGCACCATCTGCGGTGACGTCCGGTTTGTCATGCTACAACAAAGCTCGCACACAACAGCGCCTACGCATCTCTTGCAACACCTCTTTGCCGTCGTTGCTCAACGACTAGTCAGAGACGAAGATGACCGCAGCCTCGGCCTTAGATCTAGCACCGATGAAAAAACACGCACGCTGCACACACACGAGCACATACGGTCGTATGGAGTGCCCACGATGTGGTGCGTTCCCAGTTGCCTCTACTCCTTCTGCGCATGTTGTCTATCAAAGCGGTTGCATGCTAATGATGATGTGGGTGAGATCTTCTAGGACTCAGATGATGACGAGGAAAATTATGAGACACAAGGTGACGTACACCGTCAAGGTCCACGGTCAAGGGGGTGCTAGTAAGTGCTTAGATGTGCTTAGATGAGGTGCTAAGTGCATTAAATGGCTTAGTGACTCAAGTCTTCAATGGATAGGTGCTTAGTTTATTGGTGCCACATCTTATCTTATGCCTACATGGAAGGCTTAGCAGCTATACATGACGGAGCACTGGGAGAGGCCAAGGCTGGTCATAGTGGGGCATAACTTATACTGTAACATATTACTATGTTACTCTAAACATCTCTATAAACCATAAAGGAGGGAGTAGTAACATAGACTAGTGTCATATGCAGGGTATGGGAGCACATGATATTTACCCGTCCGGACCGATCCCAAGTTGGCTTCTCACCTTCTTGGCCCAATAAGAACCCCTCCCCCCTCCCGCACGGTTCCCGCCTGGCGCCAGCTGCGCCCGCTGCTCCACATTGATGGCAAGTTAGGGCGACACGACCTCTCACTGCTTCCGCCGTTGAAGCAGCACGCTAAGCGAGGGCACCGCCCGCTGCACGCCTGGCATTTCAGACTACACAGTGGAGAGTAACTTTAGAACAAGTACTACAATTAGATGACATAAGCAGGCTATAAGGATTTAAATATAGTATTTGTGCTTAGTTGAAGGAGAGAGAAGAGGAGAGAGAAGAGAAGCGGATTGTAAACATGTAGCCGGTTGTACCCCAACATACTTTGTGAGACAAAAGGTGGGGCCATTATTAATGATATAGTATTTATACTAAAGGGACTAACGGACGCCTTAATTACTCCGTTTGTTTTCGAGACAAACCTTGGTGGGGCCATTATTGGCTTGGATGTGGGGTTCGGGGGCCAAAGGCCTACAATTATACTCGCGCAACCGATCTAACATGCTCTACCCTAGCCGCCATTGTATCATATGGTTTCGCACCGTTCTAGATCTTAGCGCTGCCACACAATTCTTCTCCAGCCCTCCTTCCGGCATGCACCACGAGAAGGGACAGCAGTCCTCCGAACCCCACCTTTCGTGATCCTGTACGGGAGAGGGGCGATCATGTTTTTGGGGAGCACACTCCTGTGACTGCTGCCAGCGACGACTTCCTCAACGACAGCCTTCTTCCCCGACCTCGGTAACCTCTTCATCAACGACATGAGTGACAACATCAACCACAATGGTTCTGCTCCCGCTGTACAGTATGTGATTCTGTCCTCCTGGTTTAGTCCGCATCATTACTTTGATGTTTGCAATTGTTGTCATGATCTATTTACTGCTGATTCGGATTAAGTCTCATACTAAATTGCTCATATATTCAACAATCCAATCCAAAAACCTGATTATAGGCAACTTACTCTGAGTGGTTTTGCTGCGCTTTTGAAGCCACCTACTTTTAAGGGGGTTCAATACAAAAGGTGGCGCCCAAGAGCAGTATATTGGTTTCAGATCATGTAATGCTATGACACCACTAAGGGTAAGCCTGAGGGCGATCTTAATCCTACACAGCAGGAAGCTTTTTAGAACATGGATACCCTCTTCAAAGCCGCGCTGCTAAGTGTTCTTGACGATTCCATTGTGGATTCATATATGTTGTTTGACAGTGGCAAAGACATGTGGGCTGCGCTCGAGGCCACGTTTGGGCCCTCAGGCGCTGGCAACGTGTTGTACGTCATGGAGAAATTCTGTGACTACAAGATGACTGATGAGCGCTCTGTTGTTCAGCAGACTCATGAGATACAATCACTCTCTAAGGAACTTGAGTACTTTAAGTGTGTGTTACCGGACAAATTTGTTGCTGGGACCATCATTGCCAAGCTTCCACCTTCGTGGAACGATTTTGCTACTTCTCTGAAAAACAAGAGACATGAGTTTTCTATTTTGGATCTCATTAGCACTCTTGATTTTGAGGAGAAGGCGAGAGCAAAAGACACACGTGCTCGAGTCGCTGAGGGAGCTTCTAGTGCCCACATGGTACACGAGAAGAACTTCTAGCCCAACCAGCCCCAAAACAACAAGAACAAATCTCAGGGGAAAGGCAAGTTTGATGCAAAGAACAAGCCGTCACATTCTACCAACTTCAAGAAGAATTCTCATAACTGGAAGGGATACAAACCTCAATTTTGGTAGCACCGCACAAAATTTATATGGCTGCATCTACCTGCTGTTAGCTAACCTCATGGTGCTCCAGGTATTCCTACATTTGTAACTAGGTACAATGACCACCGCAAGATGAAATTAGCTTATTCATACGTTGACTTGCTGAATGCAGTGCGGAACGATCCTGTCATGTGTGGAGGAGCAAACAAGCAATGCAGCCGAAGGTGGAAATAAACCAAGGACTTATGAAATTATATATAATCTTCCTCAGGCAGGTCAGTATCCCCTTCGTCCAGATGATCGTGTTTTGTCATGCCGAGCTATTGATATGTGCTACTGTTTTGCAACACCGTTTAAGTATAGCTACTGTTTTCCTATCTTTTCAGATTCAGGACAATGAATATGATTTCAGGGGAACTGCACAATATGGACTCATGTTGAGTCATCTTTATTGCCTCATGTGTTTGCTGCAAATGTGTCAGCATCAATTGCAAGATGAGGCAGCTAGCTAGCTGTGGAGTTGCCAACATGCTCAAAGTGCTCGCAACATTGAGAAGAAAAAAGCATGCCCAGGAAATTAATGCGTGCGTAGGGAGGCCCTTTGCTCAGAGAAGCATCGACTGATTTTCTTTATTTCCACACATTCTGACAGCTTTGTATTTGTTATAGTATGGTGAATCATTGAGATGCATAGACATGCTGAACTTTTGTTCTTCTAAATGTTAGTATGCATACCGTATCTTCTGAAGCTTAGTTTAATGTGAGTGTCTGCATCCAGTACCGCATCCTCTAATTTGGTGGATGCACACAGAGAAAATAAATCTCCTTAATTTACTCCATAACCACCCTATTAAATAGGCCTAGTAACAAACCAGGTGCATGCAGTGGCCGGCGGGCACATGCATCCTGCATGCATGGCTAGTCAGCCAAGTCCACGCACCAGCTCCAATGCAGCAACACAAAAGAAGAGAGAAATTCTTGGGAAAAAGCGAGTAGTTAGTGCAGCGGGCCTTATAAACACGAACAGCTCGCTCTCCTGCTTCCGTCTCCCCCTCCAATTCCCCCCGCTCCCCAATCTTCCTCACTCATCCAGAAAACCCCCGCTCACCTTCTTCCTCACTCATACAGAAAATGCCTGCTCCTCTTCTTCCACTCCTACTGAAATCCCCGGCCCTCCTTCTTCCCCACTCGCACTGCCACTAGGCTCGTCTCTGGCTACTCTGCTCAAACCCGTGAGCTCGAAGCGACGCCCACAAGGAAAATGAAGTCAGCTGGCCCCAACGCCAAGAAGATGATGCTCCCGCCAGCGGCGAC